>NC_140589.1:39896345-39918845 GCF_964204655.1 Triturus cristatus
AGGCCGCCCTGCGCGGGGGGATGCCGATTCGGATAAAAAAAGGACCGTCGGGATGTGGTAAATAAAATATCACGCTCTCATAATTTCATAATATCAATAAGATCATGCATAAAGCAAGAGGCTGAGTCTGTGGTATCAGGTTCATAAAGGGATTTATTCCAATAACTCGAGTCAAAGGGAGAATATTTCCATCACCAAAATTGGATCTGGAAAGGGGCTCAAAAGTATTCTCAATATTCTCAAAACATTATTCACAGAGTACAGTATATATACATTTCTCAATTGTACGTAAGCAAAAGAGCAAGAGAGAATGAGATAAGAGCATGTGGGCGTGTAAGTAGGCGTGAAGGTGGGCGTCCATGTGGGCGTCCACTTGATGATAATGGGTAATTTGTCATGTGTGGGTGGATACCTGGAGAATCCTGCAATGTCAGCAGAAATATTTGGCAGAGATGCGTGCGCAGTCGCATGACGTGTGATAGACGTGCAACTAGAGGAAGAAAGGGACTTGACATTTAGCTCTACATGTGGAGACAAAAGTCTGGGGTTATGTCAACCTAATCCCAAATCATATCTAACATCCTATGTTTAAAGAACTGTGTTATCCAAAAAGAAAGGTCTCTCGAACAAAATCTATTCTATACTGACTGTGAGTGCGTGTACAAGCGTCTAAGTGTCTACACTAAATGCGAGGGGGTAGGAATATTCCATGGTAACAGGGCTATGAATTACTTGCATGAGGACAGAGAAGCCGGGCCTTTTGCTCGGTAGCTGGAAGAATGTTTACTTAAACTACTAGACAGGAATGCATTGGGCAGGGAACGGAGCAGATAATTTCGAAGGTGAAATACAGTTTTTGGCAGAGAATAGGCTGATGTCAGGCTTCGTGAGCCGCGCAGAGAATGAGACAAAGTTCATGGTCACAGATGCAGGCTCAGACTGGAGCTTTCAGAGGCAGAAGGCAAGAAGAGTTTGATGACAGAATCAGGGCCTACTTGCCTGGACTGTAAAATGGCATAAGTGAACCATATAAAGCCGGTGGCCTTTCATACTTAGGAATGGAATATCCGGCCTATTCATGGCGGATCTGACAGAGGACATGTTGACGGTGGACGCACATGTGTTTGCGTCTTCATAACTGGAACTGGAGGGAACATACATGTACTTGTGATTTATACATGAAACCGTTGGGGTCCAAGATAGGGGACATAACTGATCATAAAAATCCATATTTCCACATTCCCTCCTTGTCCCCTACTTGCCCGTCAAGAGATATCAATCTTCATCAATCCATTGATCTGTTCATATAGCATCATTTGTTCTTCTTTTTTCTTCTGGGACGAACGAAATCTTGGTGGTGGAATACACGATGTGGCACACAGACCACAAATCGCTGGTCCACATTGTAGGCATAAGCAGCAACTGAATAGTATGAGAAAGCCAATACCTAGGAAGGATAGGACCCTCCATCCAAAGGTAGATAATACACTCCAAAACCAACCGGACCAAGTCCAGGTGCCTGGATTCTGGTGTATCTGGCTTACAATCTTATGAAGGCGAGTTATGGCTTTATATACAGATGGCGAATTTTCTGGTATGAAAAATGCAACAGCTTGATTTGATGACCCTACAAGCTCCGCCCCTATCGGCCAGGATAACGTCAAGGACAAGACTATTTTGAAGCACAACAATCCGCATAGCAGACTGCTCTTCTGTTAAATTGCCTAAGGCGGAAATAGTTTCGTTCACTACTGCTTCAAGGGTTCTGGTTAATCTACGTATCAGCTTACTATTGGTAACTGTACCTATATAGGGAAAGAAACCTTTATTGAAATCTGTGTATTTTTCCCATGCTGTTTCAGTGTAATCGACAATTGGGAGATCTCTCTGCTGTCTATTGTGTACTAAATGAGTATTTCTATGATAATCAGGAGGAGCTAGGAAAACAGGTGGTAGGAGGAATGCTATGTAACAGGTACCATCCCAATCTAGAGGTAGGCGTATATATGCGGTCTGGCCACATATAAAGTAGGAATGACGAGAAGCTCTAAATGTAGACTTGCCTTGATCACTGAATTTTATTACAGTGGTGCATTTACTATGGCCCATGTGTATGGAGCCATTCTTTCTTATACATAATTCCCCTTCTACTGGGAATACGGACATGGCGGGCAAGATTGGTGGAGCTTCATATTCAACGTTCAGGATCATGAGGTTAAGTGTAAAATTACCTAATCCATATACTTCATTTCTTAGATCAGTTCCTGTTCTTTTGGGAAGTCCCTCCTTGTTAGGGTAGCAGACTTTAAGCAAAACTAAGTTCAGGTTTCCCCATACCCAGTTGTCTTGATAAACTGCGGAATTCGAATCTAGGGAATTAATCAAACTAAACCATGCTCCACAGGAGCCATTGTGTGTGAACGGATAGAGAAAGAGGGGCAAAACTCCCTTATAGTTCTGATAGGGGGGGAGTCTGCCACAGACCCAGCAGTCTGTAGCATTGCTAGTCTGATGTGAATGGTGCAGCATCTGAATAAAGGTATTGTTGCGTAAGGCAAGTCGATATGATAGCTCATAGGATGGCAGATCACTAAATGTGTGCTTTATGGTATCATTAGTGGAGGAGTATAAGAGTGAGGCAATAGGAGGAAAAAATAGCATGTAGTATTAAGCTGATACATATTATCGTGATGCACATCTTGCTTTTTCTTATCAATATTATTGTCCAAGATCTTATGCAAGCCAGAATACATGTTCAACCGCTTCACCACCTAGTGGACTTAATTGATCAAACGGGTTCTGACTTCTTAGATCAAAGTTTAGATTTGTGGAAACTTCTGGGGAGTCTCCTCTAGAAAATGGTGTTCAAAATCCAAAATCCAAGTTTAAAGTCTTTTTCCTTTGTAAAAGAGTGGTGAAGGTGCACTTTGACTTTAACGGCCGTCCCCGTGGTCCAGAGCACTGACTTTGGCGCCTTCCATCCAGGAGCGATGGAGTATTCTTTGACCTGGGTGTTGTCAGGGAAGGCGGCAGCAACCTGCGAACAACAAGAGAGTAGTGCAGACATCAAGGAAGCCAGGTAATCTGTCAGCATGTTATTATCTTTTAGGCATTGGAGTGCCCCACATATTTGGTGGTCTACCAAAGACCACTTCATAGGGAGATAAGCCTGTTCTAGAATGAGCTACCATTCGCATGTAAAAGAGGGCAACCGGCAGGGCTACCATCCAATCTATACCTTTGTCTGCGCAAATTTTTAATGTCTGATTATGTCTTTCTACAAGGCCTGCTGCTTCAGGATGTCGCACACAATGGAATTTCCAGGTATACCCTAACAGAAGGGACACCTGCTTCATTAGTACCAGAACATATTTGTAACCTCTACATCTGTTTATTTGGATATAATCCATTTGGAGCACTTCAAAAGGGTGGTCAGGTGGATGGAATCCACCTTGTTCCATCGGAATGCCTTTACCTGCATTGAATTGGCAACAGATCATACATGTTCTGACCTTTTGTTTCGCTGCTGCACGCAGGTGCTTGTTGAACCATATATTCTGTAAGCTATCTATCATTGCTTTCTCTCCTAAGTGTGCAGGACTATGTGCGGTATTTATGATTATTTGTACCATTGAATCAGAAAGAAGCCATGTGGATTTGTCCTTGTCATCCAACCCTGATCAGTCAGTACCCCTCCTTGTTCCGACCATTTCTTTAATTCGTCTACAGTAGCATGTGTCTGTATGTCTTGTACATCCTTGGAAGGATCCCTAACTGTCATGGCTTTGGACACTTATTAAACCTGTAACTTTGTCATGTCTAGTGGGGTCTGAGCTGTCTGTTTAGCTGTTCGGTCTGCCAGATCATTGCCTTGGGAAATGGTATCTGTGGCTCTAGTATGTGCTTTACATTTTAGGATAGCTATGGCTGTTGGTAAATGTATTGCTTCCAGTAGGGCTTGAATATGGGGCCATGCTGTATCTTGACCCCATGAGAGGTCAAGAAACCTCTTTCTCGCCAGAGAATCGGTGTAAATGTTCACTCTCAGGTGCTTAGCTCTTATGCACGCTTGTGTCAGGGCGATGAGCTCTGCTGCTTGTGCTGACAATATGTCTATTCTTTTAGTCTCTATTATTACAGTATCAGTAGTCACTGCATATGCTGCCACTAATTCTCCCGCCCCTGTCCTCATGCATGAGCCGTCAACTTATAGTGTTAGGTCGGGGTCTGGGAGTGCAACGTCTGTCAAGTCTTGTCTTGGTTTAGTCACGGTATGTATTACTTCAACACAGTCGTGTGGTGAAACGCTTTCTGTACTGGAGGGCAAAAGGGTAGCAGGATTCAGTATGTTGCATCGTCTGATCTCTATGTGTGGTTGAAATAACGCTGGCTCATAGCCTGTCAGTCTAGCTACAGTCAGGTGTCGTGTTTGTGTCCGGTTCAAGAGAACCTCTACTGCGTGTGGTACTTGTACTGTCAGAGGGTGGCCCAGCACTATCAAGTCACTTTGTCTTATGGCTAAGACCGTTGCTGCAACTGATTTTAGGCACGCAGGCAAAGCCTGTGCTACTGGGTCTAATGTACTAGAAAAATAAGCACAGGGCTCGTGTTTTCCTGCATGATCTTGTGTTAGGACAGATAGTGCTGTTCCATCCCGCTCTGTCACAAAAAACATAAACGATTTGTTGTAATCAGGGTTTGCTAAAACTGGTGCTTGACATAAAGCTCTCTTTAATTCTTCAAATGCCACAGTGTGTTCTTGTGTCCAAGGGAGGACTTTAGTAGAAGCTGTATTAGGGGCTTGGACTAATTCCCCTGAAAGATCACAATAAAACATGAGAAAAAGGGGAAAGCACCATACCTATTTCCTCGACTTAATTTCTAAGGGGGCTAATTTCTAAGGGGCTTAATTTCTTAAGGGGCTAGCGGGAAGCGAACCTCCTCAGGGGCCAGCAGAAAGCCAATATTCTCCTCCTTCCCCCCCTTTTTTGACAGGAGGAAATCTGAAACAGATTTCACTGCTGTCAAACACTATCAAACCCTGTGTCTTGTCAACACTATTAATCCCTGTGTGTAGCTACTGGGCGTAAGCAAAATTATAGGAGATACACAGCGTATTTGAAACGGCGAGAAATCCTTCAAATTAATGTACAAACCTCATTGTGTTAGCTCATAAGCTGGCCAAATGACATCTCATATGCAAATGTCCCTATTACATGAACCTACACCAACCTGAAGTCAATATTAATGCTAGTAGGCCCTAATAGGAATGCTAAATTACCTAAATATTCGGAAAACCAAGTTTAAGAACAGTTGTTAAAGTTGATAATTAATAATTTATCTGCTAAAGAAATCAGTCATTTTGCAATAATTTCCACCTATACAATAAAGAGCCTAATTTAAAAACGAGTCAACTTTTGGGGCCACCACTTACAAGAATGAGCTTACTAAAGCAAACTTTAAAAAGGAAATCCTGTCAGATATTTTCTCATTACCCTAAATACCGAGCCTCATTTGTCACTCTGTGGTGGCAGTCCTTATTTAAAACAGGCCTTTCAAGAGTTAAGATGCGAGTGTACAGATCATAATTGTTCCTCAATGTCCAATCTGGAAACATATGACCGAGGCTGCCTGTCTATAAGAGAAAGGCAGTCATGTGAAAAATATTTTAGTCTTGCATAATTTTTCCTTTTATTTCATTCATCTCCAACACCAATTAGACATACACTGATAACGTGTTGTCTGCTATTTTGACAGCATGATAAAGGTAATATCACGTCTGTGAAATTTAGTAATTGTGAACAAGTTCCAGCCAAGCGCTGTGCAAAGATCGCCGTCGTCACGACTATCTCTGTACTTGCACAGGAGAACTTGGTATTAAACGCTAAACAGACTGGTCAATACAACACAAAAACAAAACATATATAAAATACATATGCCAAGCCATCAGTATACCAAGCACAGAAAGCATAGACAATTGCACTAACATATATAAATGAGCAGCGATGCGCAATTACAGTACCTACAGCTCAGAGGCGAACATTCTGGCCTGCTTAATTTGTCAGGCTTATAATCAATAATTCATTTACCTGCCCTATACACCCCCATCTGAAATCACCGTGTCAAGTCTGACACACAGAATCAGCAATAATAATCAAAAACGAAGAACACACGAACCTGTTTGTTTTCTTTTATAAAAACGGAATCAGCAATAATAATCAAAAACGAAGAACACACGAACCTGTTTGTTTTCTTTTATAAAAATGAGCTATGCATCTTCGTCAACACAATGTACCCTAATGTCCCAGACGAAGACGCACCTCTCATCTCTCCTCACAGACTTTTAACCACTGGATCATTTATCCAATGCAACTGGTGGCAGCTTGTGGCCACAATTCAAAAATGTCTGAATTTGAAAATCGTTTTTATATAGGCACATAGCCCTTAAAATTCCAAGCAAGAGCAACATTTTACTTTCTGGCCAGAAGCAATATAGCATTTTCTAAAAAATAAAACAAATCTTCTCCATAGACATTTCCTCGGGGCACTTGTTTTGCACAGAATAGAACAAGGGAATCTTTCTCGACTTACAGTTTTCAGCTGCCCTGTCTTATCAGAGAAGCTAAAAATAGCCCCTCAGCGCGGCCTGAGCCTGGGCTGCCAGCCATCTTTTTTTGTTTTTCCTACTCCTTGCCCCCAAGGCTCTCCGCCTGCAGGCATTACACAGATGCGATGTCAGAGAAGCTTTCTAAGCAGTGCCTCTGTTCTGCTCCTCTCACCGGCCCCCACCTACACTGGCTACAAGGTCAGAATCTGTCTCCGATTTCTGTATCACATTCTGCTCTACACAGCCCCCACCTTCTCCTCACTCTGAAGCTGTCAAAGACAAAAAGACTACTCAATTCCATAAAAACTGCAATAATTCGCCCAATTGAAAAATTATTTTTACATACAATTTGCACTCAGGGGGTCATAATCTCACAGACTTGACCCAGCACATTGGCTCACTGGACCACCAAGAACACAAACCTGTATTCTTGAACAATTTGCAAATTCGAAATACCCACAATTCTTTTTTTTTTTTTTTTTTTTTTTTCAAGCTAAACTTTTCAAAAATTACTCTTTCATAAGTGTTTCGTTGTCCATCTACTTGTTCTGCTTTTACTCGGATACCTTCCTCAACTAACATATTTTCTCGAACTTTATTTGAATTCTCCTTACTCTTCTCTTCCTGTCTACGTGCTTTTTCCGTACGTCTATACGATTCTTTACGCCATAATTCAATGGCATCTGTCTGTTACTGTCTGGCTATCTTTTTCCATAATTCTTCTTCCACTCTCATGATGCAATCTGCATCCCATGTCCCAACTGCGGGCCACCTCTGACTTTCTGGTAAATCCCTGGTGTAGTCTACCCATAAATCAAGAAATAACATAGCGTCTAAGCCGTGTTTATGATACATGAAGTACCCTGGAGTGTCCCTAGGAGGAATAGGAACAGCTTCTTCGAGTACCCCTTTTCTAGTTGTGATCTGTCTTAATTTCGAAAAGAGCGGCATATTGAGAACTGATCTGATACTTGATCTTGAACAAACTTAATACGATAAACACAATAATGAACAGTCATTCACACCACAATATGCAGAACGTACTTAAAACATTTAACATTTAACATTTAACGAACAACAATGATGGCCATTGGGAACACTAACTAGGTGATTCTGAATTATATACTAGACATACTAGATATACTGCTAAACAGTACAGATACACTGCTGAAACAGTGCAGACCGGATTTGTGTACCCCAACCCGTCTTGACCGGCACAACCTATGTGCACGTCAGAACGCCTCCCCGGCAATGGTACTCACCGGGTAGCTCGGAACGGAAGGCCTCGGAACTGAACTGGACTGGACTGGACCGGACTGGACTGGACTGGACTGGACTGGACCCGACTCGTGACCTGGATACTTCGGGACTTCGGAATCTGGTGGGCCTCTGTATACCTCGGACACAGCTCTCTCGCAGGTGGGCTCTGGGTAGGACAATCTGCGTTCCTCACCGCCTCGTATGGATGCCTGGTCGCAGTCTGTCCCCTTCGTTGGCCTGAGGGAGTTGGCGGGAAGACCCGCGACGTGCGCGCTTGAAGTCCATCACGGCTATGGAAGGGGGCAAAACTGGACCTTCATCTCCGGCGTGTGGAGAAAGAGATTAAACTGTTCGGGCGCCATTATGTGGTAAATAAAATATCACGCTCTCATAATTTCATAATATCAATAAGATCATGCATAAAGCAAGAGGCTGAGTCTGTGGTATCAGGTTCATAAAGGGATTTATTCCAATAACTCGAGTCAAAGGGAGAATATTTCCATCACCAAAATTGGATCTGGAAAGGGGCTCAAAAGTATTCTCAATATTCTCAAAACATTATTCACAGAGTACAGTATATATACATTTCTCAATTGTACGTAAGCAAAAGAGCAAGAGAGAATGAGATAAGAGCATGTGGGCGTGTAAGTAGGCGTGAAGGTGGGCGTCCATGTGGGCGTCCACTTGATGATAATGGGTAATTTGTCATGTGTGGGTGGATACCTGGAGAATCCTGCAATGTCAGCAGAAATATTTGGCAGAGATGCGTGCGCAGTCGCATGACGTGTGATAGACGTGCAACTAGAGGAAGAAAGGGACTTGACATTTAGCTCTACATGTGGAGACAAAAGTCTGGGGTTATGTCAACCTAATCCCAAATCATATCTAACATCCTATGTTTAAAGAACTGTGTTATCCAAAAAGAAAGGTCTCTCGAACAAAATCTATTCTATACTGACTGTGAGTGCGTGTACAAGCGTCTAAGTGTCTACACTAAATGCGAGGGGGTAGGAATATTCCATGGTAACAGGGCTATGAATTACTTGCATGAGGACAGAGAAGCCGGGCCTTTTGCTCGGTAGCTGGAAGAATGTTTACTTAAACTACTAGACAGGAATGCATTGGGCAGGGAACGGAGCAGATAATTTCGAAGGTGAAATACAGTTTTTGGCAGAGAATAGGCTGATGTCAGGCTTCGTGAGCCGCGCAGAGAATGAGACAAAGTTCATGGTCACAGATGCAGGCTCAGACTGGAGCTTTCAGAGGCAGAAGGCAAGAAGAGTTTGATGACAGAATCAGGGCCTACTTGCCTGGACTGTAAAATGGCATAAGTGAACCATATAAAGCCGGTGGCCTTTCATACTTAGGAATGGAATATCCGGCCTATTCATGGCGGATCTGACAGAGGACATGTTGACGGTGGACGCACATGTGTTTGCGTCTTCATAACTGGAACTGGAGGGAACATACATGTACTTGTGATTTATACATGAAACCGTTGGGGTCCAAGATAGGGGACATAACTGATCATAAAAATCCATATTTCCACATTCCCTCCTTGTCCCCTACTTGCCCGTCAAGAGATATCAATCTTCATCAATCCATTGATCTGTTCATATAGCATCATTTGTTCTTCTTTTTTCTTCTGGGACGAACGAAATCTTGGTGGTGGAATACACGATGTGGCACACAGACCACAAATCGCTGGTCCACATTGTAGGCATAAGCAGCAACTGAATAGTATGAGAAAGCCAATACCTAGGAAGGATAGGACCCTCCATCCAAAGGTAGATAATACACTCCAAAACCAACCGGACCAAGTCCAGGTGCCTGGATTCTGGTGTATCTGGCTTACAATCTTATGAAGGCGAGTTATGGCTTTATATACAGATGGCGAATTTTCTGGTATGAAAAATGCAACAGCTTGATTTGATGACCCTACAAGCTCCGCCCCTATCGGCCAGGATAACGTCAAGGACAAGACTATTTTGAAGCACAACAATCCGCATAGCAGACTGCTCTTCTGTTAAATTGCCTAAGGCGGAAATAGTTTCGTTCACTACTGCTTCAAGGGTTCTGGTTAATCTACGTATCAGCTTACTATTGGTAACTGTACCTATATAGGGAAAGAAACCTTTATTGAAATCTGTGTATTTTTCCCATGCTGTTTCAGTGTAATCGACAATTGGGAGATCTCTCTGCTGTCTATTGTGTACTAAATGAGTATTTCTATGATAATCAGGAGGAGCTAGGAAAACAGGTGGTAGGAGGAATGCTATGTAACAGGTACCATCCCAATCTAGAGGTAGGCGTATATATGCGGTCTGGCCACATATAAAGTAGGAATGACGAGAAGCTCTAAATGTAGACTTGCCTTGATCACTGAATTTTATTACAGTGGTGCATTTACTATGGCCCATGTGTATGGAGCCATTCTTTCTTATACATAATTCCCCTTCTACTGGGAATACGGACATGGCGGGCAAGATTGGTGGAGCTTCATATTCAACGTTCAGGATCATGAGGTTAAGTGTAAAATTACCTAATCCATATACTTCATTTCTTAGATCAGTTCCTGTTCTTTTGGGAAGTCCCTCCTTGTTAGGGTAGCAGACTTTAAGCAAAACTAAGTTCAGGTTTCCCCATACCCAGTTGTCTTGATAAACTGCGGAATTCGAATCTAGGGAATTAATCAAACTAAACCATGCTCCACAGGAGCCATTGTGTGTGAACGGATAGAGAAAGAGGGGCAAAACTCCCTTATAGTTCTGATAGGGGGGGAGTCTGCCACAGACCCAGCAGTCTGTAGCATTGCTAGTCTGATGTGAATGGTGCAGCATCTGAATAAAGGTATTGTTGCGTAAGGCAAGTCGATATGATAGCTCATAGGATGGCAGATCACTAAATGTGTGCTTTATGGTATCATTAGTGGAGGAGTATAAGAGTGAGGCAATAGGAGGAAAAAATAGCATGTAGTATTAAGCTGATACATATTATCGTGATGCACATCTTGCTTTTTCTTATCAATATTATTGTCCAAGATCTTATGCAAGCCAGAATACATGTTCAACCGCTTCACCACCTAGTGGACTTAATTGATCAAACGGGTTCTGACTTCTTAGATCAAAGTTTAGATTTGTGGAAACTTCTGGGGAGTCTCCTCTAGAAAATGGTGTTCAAAATCCAAAATCCAAGTTTAAAGTCTTTTTCCTTTGTAAAAGAGTGGTGAAGGTGCACTTTGACTTTAACGGCCGTCCCCGTGGTCCAGAGCACTGACTTTGGCGCCTTCCATCCAGGAGCGATGGAGTATTCTTTGACCTGGGTGTTGTCAGGGAAGGCGGCAGCAACCTGCGAACAACAAGAGAGTAGTGCAGACATCAAGGAAGCCAGGTAATCTGTCAGCATGTTATTATCTTTTAGGCATTGGAGTGCCCCACATATTTGGTGGTCTACCAAAGACCACTTCATAGGGAGATAAGCCTGTTCTAGAATGAGCTACCATTCGCATGTAAAAGAGGGCAACCGGCAGGGCTACCATCCAATCTATACCTTTGTCTGCGCAAATTTTTAATGTCTGATTATGTCTTTCTACAAGGCCTGCTGCTTCAGGATGTCGCACACAATGGAATTTCCAGGTATACCCTAACAGAAGGGACACCTGCTTCATTAGTACCAGAACATATTTGTAACCTCTACATCTGTTTATTTGGATATAATCCATTTGGAGCACTTCAAAAGGGTGGTCAGGTGGATGGAATCCACCTTGTTCCATCGGAATGCCTTTACCTGCATTGAATTGGCAACAGATCATACATGTTCTGACCTTTTGTTTCGCTGCTGCACGCAGGTGCTTGTTGAACCATATATTCTGTAAGCTATCTATCATTGCTTTCTCTCCTAAGTGTGCAGGACTATGTGCGGTATTTATGATTATTTGTACCATTGAATCAGAAAGAAGCCATGTGGATTTGTCCTTGTCATCCAACCCTGATCAGTCAGTACCCCTCCTTGTTCCGACCATTTCTTTAATTCGTCTACAGTAGCATGTGTCTGTATGTCTTGTACATCCTTGGAAGGATCCCTAACTGTCATGGCTTTGGACACTTATTAAACCTGTAACTTTGTCATGTCTAGTGGGGTCTGAGCTGTCTGTTTAGCTGTTCGGTCTGCCAGATCATTGCCTTGGGAAATGGTATCTGTGGCTCTAGTATGTGCTTTACATTTTAGGATAGCTATGGCTGTTGGTAAATGTATTGCTTCCAGTAGGGCTTGAATATGGGGCCATGCTGTATCTTGACCCCATGAGAGGTCAAGAAACCTCTTTCTCGCCAGAGAATCGGTGTAAATGTTCACTCTCAGGTGCTTAGCTCTTATGCACGCTTGTGTCAGGGCGATGAGCTCTGCTGCTTGTGCTGACAATATGTCTATTCTTTTAGTCTCTATTATTACAGTATCAGTAGTCACTGCATATGCTGCCACTAATTCTCCCGCCCCTGTCCTCATGCATGAGCCGTCAACTTATAGTGTTAGGTCGGGGTCTGGGAGTGCAACGTCTGTCAAGTCTTGTCTTGGTTTAGTCACGGTATGTATTACTTCAACACAGTCGTGTGGTGAAACGCTTTCTGTACTGGAGGGCAAAAGGGTAGCAGGATTCAGTATGTTGCATCGTCTGATCTCTATGTGTGGTTGAAATAACGCTGGCTCATAGCCTGTCAGTCTAGCTACAGTCAGGTGTCGTGTTTGTGTCCGGTTCAAGAGAACCTCTACTGCGTGTGGTACTTGTACTGTCAGAGGGTGGCCCAGCACTATCAAGTCACTTTGTCTTATGGCTAAGACCGTTGCTGCAACTGATTTTAGGCACGCAGGCAAAGCCTGTGCTACTGGGTCTAATGTACTAGAAAAATAAGCACAGGGCTCGTGTTTTCCTGCATGATCTTGTGTTAGGACAGATAGTGCTGTTCCATCCCGCTCTGTCACAAAAAACATAAACGATTTGTTGTAATCAGGGTTTGCTAAAACTGGTGCTTGACATAAAGCTCTCTTTAATTCTTCAAATGCCACAGTGTGTTCTTGTGTCCAAGGGAGGACTTTAGTAGAAGCTGTATTAGGGGCTTGGACTAATTCCCCTGAAAGATCACAATAAAACATGAGAAAAAGGGGAAAGCACCATACCTATTTCCTCGACTTAATTTCTAAGGGGGCTAATTTCTAAGGGGCTTAATTTCTTAAGGGGCTAGCGGGAAGCGAACCTCCTCAGGGGCCAGCAGAAAGCCAATATTCTCCTCCTTCCCCCCCTTTTTTGACAGGAGGAAATCTGAAACAGATTTCACTGCTGTCAAACACTATCAAACCCTGTGTCTTGTCAACACTATTAATCCCTGTGTGTAGCTACTGGGCGTAAGCAAAATTATAGGAGATACACAGCGTATTTGAAACGGCGAGAAATCCTTCAAATTAATGTACAAACCTCATTGTGTTAGCTCATAAGCTGGCCAAATGACATCTCATATGCAAATGTCCCTATTACATGAACCTACACCAACCTGAAGTCAATATTAATGCTAGTAGGCCCTAATAGGAATGCTAAATTACCTAAATATTCGGAAAACCAAGTTTAAGAACAGTTGTTAAAGTTGATAATTAATAATTTATCTGCTAAAGAAATCAGTCATTTTGCAATAATTTCCACCTATACAATAAAGAGCCTAATTTAAAAACGAGTCAACTTTTGGGGCCACCACTTACAAGAATGAGCTTACTAAAGCAAACTTTAAAAAGGAAATCCTGTCAGATATTTTCTCATTACCCTAAATACCGAGCCTCATTTGTCACTCTGTGGTGGCAGTCCTTATTTAAAACAGGCCTTTCAAGAGTTAAGATGCGAGTGTACAGATCATAATTGTTCCTCAATGTCCAATCTGGAAACATATGACCGAGGCTGCCTGTCTATAAGAGAAAGGCAGTCATGTGAAAAATATTTTAGTCTTGCATAATTTTTCCTTTTATTTCATTCATCTCCAACACCAATTAGACATACACTGATAACGTGTTGTCTGCTATTTTGACAGCATGATAAAGGTAATATCACGTCTGTGAAATTTAGTAATTGTGAACAAGTTCCAGCCAAGCGCTGTGCAAAGATCGCCGTCGTCACGACTATCTCTGTACTTGCACAGGAGAACTTGGTATTAAACGCTAAACAGACTGGTCAATACAACACAAAAACAAAACATATATAAAATACATATGCCAAGCCATCAGTATACCAAGCACAGAAAGCATAGACAATTGCACTAACATATATAAATGAGCAGCGATGCGCAATTACAGTACCTACAGCTCAGAGGCGAACATTCTGGCCTGCTTAATTTGTCAGGCTTATAATCAATAATTCATTTACCTGCCCTATACACCCCCATCTGAAATCACCGTGTCAAGTCTGACACACAGAATCAGCAATAATAATCAAAAACGAAGAACACACGAACCTGTTTGTTTTCTTTTATAAAAACGGAATCAGCAATAATAATCAAAAACGAAGAACACACGAACCTGTTTGTTTTCTTTTATAAAAATGAGCTATGCATCTTCGTCAACACAATGTACCCTAATGTCCCAGACGAAGACGCACCTCTCATCTCTCCTCACAGACTTTTAACCACTGGATCATTTATCCAATGCAACTGGTGGCAGCTTGTGGCCACAATTCAAAAATGTCTGAATTTGAAAATCGTTTTTATATAGGCACATAGCCCTTAAAATTCCAAGCAAGAGCAACATTTTACTTTCTGGCCAGAAGCAATATAGCATTTTCTAAAAAATAAAACAAATCTTCTCCATAGACATTTCCTCGGGGCACTTGTTTTGCACAGAATAGAACAAGGGAATCTTTCTCGACTTACAGTTTTCAGCTGCCCTGTCTTATCAGAGAAGCTAAAAATAGCCCCTCAGCGCGGCCTGAGCCTGGGCTGCCAGCCATCTTTTTTTGTTTTTCCTACTCCTTGCCCCCAAGGCTCTCCGCCTGCAGGCATTACACAGATGCGATGTCAGAGAAGCTTTCTAAGCAGTGCCTCTGTTCTGCTCCTCTCACCGGCCCCCACCTACACTGGCTACAAGGTCAGAATCTGTCTCCGATTTCTGTATCACATTCTGCTCTACACAGCCCCCACCTTCTCCTCACTCTGAAGCTGTCAAAGACAAAAAGACTACTCAATTCCATAAAAACTGCAATAATTCGCCCAATTGAAAAATTATTTTTACATACAATTTGCACTCAGGGGGTCATAATCTCACAGACTTGACCCAGCACATTGGCTCACTGGACCACCAAGAACACAAACCTGTATTCTTGAACAATTTGCAAATTCGAAATACCCACAATTCTTTTTTTTTTTTTTTTTTTTTTTTCAAGCTAAACTTTTCAAAAATTACTCTTTCATAAGTGTTTCGTTGTCCATCTACTTGTTCTGCTTTTACTCGGATACCTTCCTCAACTAACATATTTTCTCGAACTTTATTTGAATTCTCCTTACTCTTCTCTTCCTGTCTACGTGCTTTTTCCGTACGTCTATACGATTCTTTACGCCATAATTCAATGGCATCTGTCTGTTACTGTCTGGCTATCTTTTTCCATAATTCTTCTTCCACTCTCATGATGCAATCTGCATCCCATGTCCCAACTGCGGGCCACCTCTGACTTTCTGGTAAATCCCTGGTGTAGTCTACCCATAAATCAAGAAATAACATAGCGTCTAAGCCGTGTTTATGATACATGAAGTACCCTGGAGTGTCCCTAGGAGGAATAGGAACAGCTTCTTCGAGTACCCCTTTTCTAGTTGTGATCTGTCTTAATTTCGAAAAGAGCGGCATATTGAGAACTGATCTGATACTTGATCTTGAACAAACTTAATACGATAAACACAATAATGAACAGTCATTCACACCACAATATGCAGAACGTACTTAAAACATTTAACATTTAACATTTAACGAACAACAATGATGGCCATTGGGAACACTAACTAGGTGATTCTGAATTATATACTAGACATACTAGATATACTGCTAAACAGTACAGATACACTGCTGAAACAGTGCAGACCGGATTTGTGTACCCCAACCCGTCTTGACCGGCACAACCTATGTGCACGTCAGAACGCCTCCCCGGCAATGGTACTCACCGGGTAGCTCGGAACGGAAGGCCTCGGAACTGAACTGGACTGGACTGGACCGGACTGGACTGGACTGGACTGGACTGGACCCGACTCGTGACCTGGATACTTCGGGACTTCGGAATCTGGTGGGCCTCTGTATACCTCGGACACAGCTCTCTCGCAGGTGGGCTCTGGGTAGGACAATCTGCGTTCCTCACCGCCTCGTATGGATGCCTGGTCGCAGTCTGTCCCCTTCGTTGGCCTGAGGGAGTTGGCGGGAAGACCCGCGACGTGCGCGCTTGAAGTCCATCACGGCTATGGAAGGGGGCAAAACTGGACCTTCATCTCCGGCGTGTGGAGAAAGAGATTAAACTGTTCGGGCGCCATTATGTGGTAAATAAAATATCACGCTCTCATAATTTCATAATATCAATAAGATCATGCATAAAGCAAGAGGCTGAGTCTGTGGTATCAGGTTCATAAAGGGATTTATTCCAATAACTCGAGTCAAAGGGAGAATATTTCCATCACCAAAATTGGATCTGGAAAGGGGCTCAAAAGTATTCTCAATATTCTCAAAACATTATTCACAGAGTACAGTATATATACATTTCTCAATTGTACGTAAGCAAAAGAGCAAGAGAGAATGAGATAAGAGCATGTGGGCGTGTAAGTAGGCGTGAAGGTGGGCGTCCATGTGGGCGTCCACTTGATGATAATGGGTAATTTGTCATGTGTGGGTGGATACCTGGAGAATCCTGCAATGTCAGCAGAAATATTTGGCAGAGATGCGTGCGCAGTCGCATGACGTGTGATAGACGTGCAACTAGAGGGAGAAAGGGACTTGACATTTAGCTCTACATGTGGAGACAAAAGTCTGGGGTTATGTCAACCTAATCCCAAATCATATCTAACATCCTATGTTTAAAGAACTGTGTTATCCAAAAAGAAAGGTCTCTTGAACAAAATCTATTCTATACTGACTGTGAGTGCGTGTACAAGCGTCTAAGTGTCTACACTAAATGCGAGGGGGTAGGAATATTCCATGGTAACAGGGCTATGAATTACTTGCATGAGGACAGAGAAGCCGGGCCTTTTGCTCGGTAGCTGGAAGAATGTTTACTTAAACTACTAGACAGGAATGCATTGGGCAGGGAACGGAGCAGATAATTTCGAAGGTGAAATACAGTTTTTGGCAGAGAATAGGCTGATGTCAGGCTTCGTGAGCCGCGCAGAGAATGAGACAAAGTTCATGGTCACAGATGCAGGCTCAGACTGGAGCTTTCAGAGGCAGAAGGCAAGAAGAGTTTGATGACAGAATCAGGGCCTACTTGCCTGGACTGTAAAATGGCATAAGTGAACCATATAAAGCCGGTGGCCTTTCATACTTAGGAATGGAATATCCGGCCTATTCATGGCGGATCTGACAGAGGACATGTTGACGGTGGACGCACATGTGTTTGCGTCTTCATAACTGGAACTGGAGGGAACATACATGTACTTGTGATTTATACATGAAACCGTTGGGGTCCAAGATAGGGGACATAACTGATCATAAAAATCCATATTTCCACAGGGAAGGGGCCTGAGCGGCAGGTGCGTACCCGGGCCCCTGGGGGCCCCGACGGGCGGGCCCGGGCGCTGCCTTCCCCGTCTCGCCATCGCCAGACCTCACGGAGGTCTGACCCAGCAAACCCGGCGGAAAAAGGACCATCGGGAAGGGGCTGAGAGGCAGGAGCGTACCCAGGCCCCTGGGGGCCCCGGCGGGTGGGCCCCGGCTCTGCCTTCCCCCCTCTCGGGATCGCTGGACCTCACGGAGCCCTGACCCAGCAAACTCTGAGAAAAAGACCCATCGGGAAGGGGGCTGGGAGGCAGGTGTGCGCACCCGGGCCCCTGGGGGCCCCGCTTCGGGCGGGCCCAGGGGCTGCCTTCCCCCGTCTCGGGATCCACGGACCTCACGGGGCTCTGACCCAGAAAACTCGGAGAGAAAGGACCATCGGGAAGGGGCTGAGAGGCAGGAGCGTACCCGGGCCCCTGGGGGCCCCGGCGGGCGGGCCCCGGGTCTGCCTTCCCCTGATTCAGTATCGCCAAACATCACTTTGGTCTGACTGACCCTCTCCCTAGTAATCCGGAGGAAAATTACCCCCCTTTCTTGTAATCCGTGCGCACGAGGTGACAGAGGTGACCCACGGCGCGAACGTACCCGACCTCCTGGAGCCCTCGCTGGGATCCGGGAGGCAAATGGACCCTCATCGAGACTTCCAGGCAAGCTCGGCCATCTGGTCGCCCCATAGGAAAGCATTGGGCGCGACCAGATGGCCGAAGGGGCCTGCGCGACCAGATGGCCGAAGGGACGTGCGCGACCAGATGGCCGAGGGGACAGGCGCGACCAGATGGCCGAGGGGATAGGCAAAAGGGAAGGGGAAGCCTCCCCGGGCCCTCCGGACCCCGCCCCGGGCACCCTGACGCGCGGCAGGACCCGGGACGGAGCCCGGGGCGGGGAGGCCGCCCTCCCCGGGGCCCCGCCGGGGCTCCGGAACCCAGACGAGCGAGGGGAGGCTCCCCGGCCACAACGGAACCCCGTCCCGGGCCTTTGGCAGTGCCGCAGGCCGGGGGACGGGGCCCGGGGCCGGAGACCCCGACCCGGGGCCCGGCCGGGCCCCTGGACCCAGCCGGGGCTCCGGGGACCGCAGGCGCAGGGGAAGCCTCCCCGGGCCCTCTGGACCCCTCCCCGGGCACCCTGCCACGCGGCAGGACCCGGGACGGAGCCCGGGGTGGGGAGGCCGCCCTCCCCGGGGCCCCCAGGGGCCCGGCCGGAGCTCCGGGACCCAGACGAGCGAGGGGAGGCTCCCCGGCCCCAACGGAACCCCGTCCCGGGCCTTTGGCAGTGCCGCAGGCCGGGGGACTGGGCCCGGGGCCGAAGGCCTCAACCCGGGGCCCGGCCGGGCCCCTGGAACCAGCCGGGGCTCCGGGGACCGCAGGGGAAGCCTCTCCGGGCCCTCCGGACCCCTCCCCGGGCACCCTGCCACGCGGCAGGACCCGGGACGGAGCCCGGGGCGGGGAGGCCGCCCTCCCCGGGGCCCCCAGGGGCCCGGCTGGAGCTCCGGGACCCAGACGAGCGAGGGGAGGCTCCCCGGCCCAAACGGAACCCCGTCCCGGGCCTTTGGCAGTGCCGCAGGCCGGGGGACTGGGCCCGGGGCCGAAGGCCTCAACCCGGGGCCCGGCCGGGCCCCTGGAACCAGCCGGGGCTCCGGGGACCGCAGGCGCAGGGGAAGCCTCCCGGGGCCCTCCGGACCCCTCCCCGGGCACCCTGCCACGCGGCAGGACCCGGGACGGAGACCGGGGTGGGGAGCCTGCCCTCCCCGGGGCCCCCAGGGGCCCGGCCGGAGCTCCTGAACCCAATGCAGCCACGGGAGGCACCCCGGCCGCAACGGAACCCCGGCCCGGGCCTTTGGCAGTGCCGCAGGCCGGGGGACGGCGCCCGGGGCCGGAGACCCCGACCCGGGGCCCGGCCGGGCCCCTGGACCCAGCCGGGGCTCTGAGGACCGCAGGCGCAGGGGAAGCCTCCCCGGGCCCTCCGGACCCCTCCCCGGACCCCTCCCCGGGCACCCTGCCACCCTGCCACGAGACCGGGGCGGGGAGGCCGCCCTCCCCGGGGCCCGGCCGGAGCTCCTGAACCCAATCCAGCCACGGGAGGCACCCCGGCCACAACGGAACCCCGTCCCGGGCCTTTGGCGGTGCCGCAGGCCGGGGGACGGCGCCCGGGGCCGGAGACCCCGACCCGGGGCCCGGCCGGGCCCCTGGACCCATCCGGGGCTCCCGGGCCCACAGGCGCAGGGGAAGGCCCTCCGGCCACCCTGCCACACGGCAGGACCCAGTTGCCGGCTGAGGACCGAGAGGGGTCCCAGAGTACCCTGTCCCTAGTAATCCGGAGGAAGGCTACCCCCCCGTTCTTGAAACCCGCGCGCTGCGAGTGACGGAGGGGACCATAGGCGCGGACGCGCCCGGCCTCCTGGAGCCCCGGCTGGGATCCGAGAGGCAAATGGACCCTCATCGGGACTTCCAGGCCTGGCCCTGCCATCTGGTCGCCCCATTGGAAAGCATTGCGCGCGACCAGATGGCCGAGGGGAAAGGAGCCACCAGGTGGCCGGCAACTGAAAGGACTCCCGCCTGCCCACCCACCAGGGGCTCGGGGTGGGGACTCTGCTTCCCGGCTGGGCCTCAGGCACGGGGAGGACCACCGGAGCTCTCGGGGCCTGGGCGTACCCGGGGGAGGACTGCCCGGGACCCGTGGAGCCCGTCCCTGGGCACTTTGCCATGCCGCGGCCCGGAGGAGGGAAGCCCCGGAGGCCTGGGAGGATGTTGCCCGGGCGTAGCTCATCTGGTCCCCGGCAATGAACCACACAGCCCCAGCATGGGTGTTCCGGCATACCCTGCCCCTACTAATCCGGAGGAAGGATACCCCCCTTTCTTGTAACCAGCGCGCTGCGAGTGATGGAGGGGACCCTAGGCGCGGACGCGCCCGGCCTCCTGGAGCCCCGGCTGGGATCCGGGAGGCGAATGGACCCTCATCGGGACTTCCAGGCCGGCTCGTCCATCTGGTCGCCCCATTGGAAAGCATTGCGCGCGACCAGATGGCCGAGGGGAAAGGAGCGACCAGGTGGCCGGCAACTGAAAGGGCTCCCGTCTGCCCGAGCCATAGCGGTAGGGTTCCCGCCTGCCCACGCAAGGCTCCGTGGCTGCAGGGCTCCAGGGCTCCGGGGCTGCAGGGCTCCGGGGCTGCAGGGCTCCGGGGCTGCAGGGCTCCGGGGCTGCAGGGCTCCGGGGCTGCAGGGCTCCGGGGCTGCAGGGCTCCGGGGCTGCAGGGCTCCGGGGCTGCAGGGCTCCGGGGCTGCAGGGCCCTGGGCCTGCAGGGCTCCGGGCCTGCAGGGCTTCAGGGCTCCGTGCTGAAGGGCTCCAGGGTCTGCAGGGCTTTGGGGCTGCAGGCCTCGGGGGACGCCCGGGGGACCCATGGAGCCCATCCTGGGCACTTTGCCTCGCCGCGGGCTGGAGGAGGAAGCACCCGACGCCCCGGGGAAGTGTCGTCCGGGCTTGGCCCATCTGGTCCCCGCCTGAGAACCGCAATCCCCAGGAGGGGTGTCCCGGCATACCCTGCCCCTACTAATCCGGAGGAAGGCTACCCACCTTTCTTGTAACCCTCGCGCTCCGAGTGACGGAGGGGACCCTAGGCGCGGACGCGTCCGGCCTCCTGGAGCCCTGGCTGGGATCCGCAAGGCGAATGGACCCTCATTGGGACTTCCAGGCCGGCCCGGCCATCTGGTCGCCCCATTGGAAAGCATTGCGCGCGACCAGATGGCCGAGGGAAAGGTGCGACCAGATGGCCGGGACCGGAAGGACTCCCAGCTGCCCACACCGAGCCATAGCGGTAGGGCTCCCGCCTGCCCTTGCAGGGCTCCGGGGCTCTGCACCAGGGTCCCTTGTCCCGGGCAGATGGACACTTGGCAGGCCGCAGGACGTGGGATCCCAGGCCCTGACCAAAAATCAGGAGGCCCGGGGCCGGTCCCTGCTTCTCAACACAGCCAGGCTGGGGAGGTCGGGGAGCCTGCCCAAGCACGAGGGACCCGTCCCGGGCACACAGTCCATGAGGTTGTGCGCTCGTTTTCCACAATTTTCTTCAGAATAGTGCGTAGTTGCGCTAGGCAAAGTCCGCCCAGCCCTACTCAGGATGTGCTCTCGTTTTCCACAAATTTTTTCAAAATTCTGCGTAGTGGCGCTACGCAAAGTCCGCCCAGCCCTAACCAAACTCCTACTACGCAGTGGAAAGGACTTAGCCAGCCACCCACCCACCTGGCCCGGTCCCTGCTTCTGATCCCAGCCAGGTCTGGGGAGCCTCCCTTCGCCCAATGGACCCCGTCACGGGCACCCGGACCCTTACCAGGCCGCAGGACAGGTTCTCACAAACCACACGGTTGTATAGGGGTGGGCAGAAAACTACGCTCCGTCAGCGTAGCAGATAAAGCCAGCCACTCCTGCACACCGGCCCGGTCCCTGCTTCTGATAGCAGCCAGGCCGGAGAGAGCCTCCCTGGGCCCCGGTGGACCCCTGTCTCCAGCACCTAGACCCTCGGCTGTCTTGCAGGACGGGGGTGGCTCACGCACCCCGGGGCCCGCCGGACGGTGCAAGAGCCCCGGGCCCGGTCCCAGCTTCAGAACCCTAGCCAGGCCGGGGAGAAACTCCCTGGGCCCCGGTGGACACCCTTCCCCAGCGCATGGACCCTCGGCTGGCTTGCAGGACGGGGGGCTCCCGCTCCCTGGGACACTGGGACGGAGCACAAGCCCCGGACCCGGGCCCAGCTTCCGAACCCTAGCCAGGCCAGGGAGAGCCTCCCCGGGCCCCGGTGGACACCCTGTCCCCAGCGCCCGGACCCTCGGCTGGCTTGCGGGACAGGGGGCTCCCGTACCCCGGGACGGAGCTCCAGCA